>NC_064679.1:5500000-5502741 GCF_023278565.1 Colletotrichum lupini | reverse complement strand
GGTCACAAGCGCTTCCCTTTTAACAATTTCACGTGCTGTTTAACCCTCTTTCCAAAGTGCTTTTCATCTTTCGATCACTCTACTTGTGCGCTATCGGTCTCTGGCCAATATTTAGCTTTAGAAGAAATGTACCTCCCATTTAGAGCAGCATTCCCAAACTACTCGACTCGTCGAAGGAGCTTTACAAAGGCTTGGTGTCCAACCGTACGGGGCTCTCACCCTCTATGGCGTCCCGTTCCAGGGAACTCGGAAGGCACCGCGCCAAAAGCATCCTCTGCAAATTACAACTCGGGCCTGGGGCCAGATTTCAAATTTGAGCTGTTGCCGCTTCACTCGCCGTTACTGGGGCAATCCCTGTTGGTTTCTTTTCCTCCGCTTATTGATATGCTTAAGTTCAGCGGGTATTCCTACCTGATCCGAGGTCAACCTGTAAAGAATTGGGGGGTTTTACGGCAAGAGTCCCTCCGGATCCCAGTGCGAGACGTTAGTTACTACGCAAAGGAGGCTCCGGGAGGGTCCGCCACTACCTTCAAGGGCCCACGTGTGCCGTGGGGCCCCAAAACCAAGCGGTGCTTGAGGGTTGAAATGACGCTCGAACAGGCATGCTCGCCAGAATGCTGGCGAGCGCAATGTGCGTTCAAAGATTCGATGATTCACTGAATTCTGCAATTCACATTACTTATCGCATTTCGCTGCGTTCTTCATCGATGCCAGAACCAAGAGATCCGTTGTTAAAAGTTTTAATTATTTGCTTGTGCCACTCAGAAGAGACGTCGTGTAAATAGAGTTTGGTTTCCTCCGGCGGGCGCCCCGTCCCCGTGGTGGGGGCCGGCGCCGGGAGGGAGGCCCGCGAGAGGCTTCCCCTGCCCGCCGAAGCAACGGTTAGGTACGTTCACAAAGGGTTATAGAGCGGTAACTCAGTAATGATCCCTCCGCTGGTTCACCAACGGAGACCTTGTTACGACTTTTACTTCCTCTAAATGACCGAGTTTGGATAACTTTCCGGCCCTGAGTGGCGGTTGCCCGCCTCTCTGGGCCAGTCCGAAAGCCTCACTGAGCCATTCAATCGGTAGTAGCGACGGGCGGTGTGTACAAAGGGCAGGGACGTAATCAACGCAAGCTGATGACTTGCGCTTACTAGGGATTCCTCGTTGAAGAGCAATAATTGCAATGCTCTATCCCCAGCACGACGGAGTTTAACAAGATTACCCGGGCCTTCCGGCCAAGGGAGAACTCGCTGGCTCCGTCAGTGTAACGCGCGTGCGGCCCAGAACATCTAAGGGCATCACAGACCTGTTATTGCCTCAAACTTCCATCGGCTTGAGCCGATAGTCCCTCTAAGAAGCCGGCGTACTGCCAAAGCAATACGGGCTATTTAGCAGGTTAAGGTCTCGTTCGTTATCGCAATTAAGCAGACAAATCACTCCACCAACTAAGAACGGCCATGCACCACCACCCACAAAATCAAGAAAGAGCTCTCAATCTGTCAATCCTCATTGTGTCTGGACCTGGTGAGTTTCCCCGTGTTGAGTCAAATTAAGCCGCAGGCTCCACCCCTGGTGGTGCCCTTCCGTCAATTTCTTTAAGTTTCAGCCTTGCGACCATACTCCCCCTGGAGCCCAAGCACTTTGATTTCTCGTAAGGTGCCGAACGAGTCAAAAAATAACATCGTCCGATCCCTAGTCGGCATAGTTTATGGTTAAGACTACGACGGTATCTGATCGTCTTCGATCCCCTAACTTTCGTTCCTGATAAATGAAAACATCCTTGGCAAATGCTTTCGCAGTAGTTAGTCTTCAATAAATCCAAGAATTTCACCTCTGACAATTGAATACTGATGCCCCCGACTGTCCCTATTAATCATTACGGCGGTCCTAGAAACCAACAAAATAGAACCACACGTCCTATTCTATTATTCCATGCTAATGTATTCGAGCAAAGGCCTGCCTGGAGCACTCTAATTTTTTCAAAGTAAAAGTCCTGTTTCCCCGGCACACCCAGTGAAGGGCATGCGGTTCCACAGAGGGAAAGGCCCGGCCGGACCAGTGCACGCGGTGAGGCGGACCGGCCAGCCAGGCCCAAGGTTCTACTACGAGCTTTTTAACCACAACAACTTTAATATACGCTATTGGAGCTGGAATTACCGCGGCTGCTGGCACCAGACTTGCCCTCCAATTGTTCCTCGTTAAGGGATTTAAATTGTACTCATTCCAATTACAAGACCCAAAAGAGCCCTGTATCAGTATTTATCGTCACTACCTCCCCGTGTCGGGATTGGGTAATTTGCGCGCCTGCTGCCTTCCTTGGATGTAGTAGCCGTTTCTCAGGCTCCTTCTCCGGGGTCGAGCCCTAACCCTCCGTTACCCGTTGTAACCATGCTAGAACACTACTCTAGCATCGAAAGTTGATAGGGAAGAAATTTGAATGAACCATCGCCGGCGCAAGGCCATGCGATTCGAGAGGTTATTATGAATCGCCAGTGAGCCCCGAAGGGCATTGGTTTTTAATCTAATAAACACACCTCTTCCGAAGTCGAGGTTTTTAGCATGTATTAGCTCTAGAATTACCACGGTTATCCATGTAGTAAGGTACTATCAAATAAACGATAACTTATATAATGAGCCATTCGCAGTTTCACAGTAAAATTATTTAAACTTAGACATGCATGGCTTAATCTTTGAGACAAGCATATGACTACTGGCAGAATCAACCAGGTAACTATCGTGAGCCCGTCAGGGCCA
>NC_064679.1:5490000-5492500 GCF_023278565.1 Colletotrichum lupini | reverse complement strand
ATTGAATACTGATGCCCCCGACTGTCCCTATTAATCATTACGGCGGTCCTAGAAACCAACAAAATAGAACCACACGTCCTATTCTATTATTCCATGCTAATGTATTCGAGCAAAGGCCTGCCTGGAGCACTCTAATTTTTTCAAAGTAAAAGTCCTGTTTCCCCGGCACACCCAGTGAAGGGCATGCGGTTCCACAGAGGGAAAGGCCCGGCCGGACCAGTGCACGCGGTGAGGCGGACCGGCCAGCCAGGCCCAAGGTTCTACTACGAGCTTTTTAACCACAACAACTTTAATATACGCTATTGGAGCTGGAATTACCGCGGCTGCTGGCACCAGACTTGCCCTCCAATTGTTCCTCGTTAAGGGATTTAAATTGTACTCATTCCAATTACAAGACCCAAAAGAGCCCTGTATCAGTATTTATCGTCACTACCTCCCCGTGTCGGGATTGGGTAATTTGCGCGCCTGCTGCCTTCCTTGGATGTAGTAGCCGTTTCTCAGGCTCCTTCTCCGGGGTCGAGCCCTAACCCTCCGTTACCCGTTGTAACCATGCTAGAACACTACTCTAGCATCGAAAGTTGATAGGGAAGAAATTTGAATGAACCATCGCCGGCGCAAGGCCATGCGATTCGAGAGGTTATTATGAATCGCCAGTGAGCCCCGAAGGGCATTGGTTTTTAATCTAATAAACACACCTCTTCCGAAGTCGAGGTTTTTAGCATGTATTAGCTCTAGAATTACCACGGTTATCCATGTAGTAAGGTACTATCAAATAAACGATAACTTATATAATGAGCCATTCGCAGTTTCACAGTAAAATTATTTAAACTTAGACATGCATGGCTTAATCTTTGAGACAAGCATATGACTACTGGCAGAATCAACCAGGTAACTATCGTGAGCCCGTCAGGGCCATCGGCGCCGCGAGCGGCGGCCGAAGAGATTGTGTTACAGGTCGAGCGGGCCACCGTCCCTGGGGACGGCGCTCGCACCGCGGAGGCGGCCTGTCGGCTGGGCCGACTGGCGCCCCCGTGGCTTCCGGCTTCCCACCCCTCGTTCCCCAGAGCCCCGTTCGCCGCGCCAGGCGTGGCTAGGGGGCCCCGAGAGGAGAGACTGGCCCCGCCGCTTCAGCTATTCAGCGTCCGCGGCGGGCGTCTTTCTCCCGATGCTCAGTAAAAGGCTAGCCAGCGGCCATCCGTCTACAGAGCCCATCCTTGGGGACTGGGGCGCCGAAGCGCGCCAATCCCGCCGGGGAACACAGGTCTGGCGGTCCGCCGGAGCGGCCGTCGCGCCTGTGGGCGATCGCAGCTATGAGCCGCCGCCGGCCGAGACGTAATTGCCTGCAGGGCCGGTTGGGCGGTCACGACGCTGTGATCTGTAAGATACGGGACGTTCGATTGCTGCGCTGCTTTTCTACAGCGCACTCGCCACCACCATTGCGTGCTGAGGCGGAGCAGTCGCGCTGTGCTGCCCGTAGGCCGCACTCGCTCTCTTCTCATAGGCCCTGCGGCGCTTTTTGGGGGTCAACTCCGCTGCACTGGGTTTTCCCCCGAAAAAACATTTCCCGAAAAAAAGATTTGTATGGGAAAACAAAAAAATCGACTCACGCCCGCGCACGCCAAATGTGGGTCCGCACGCATTCCCGCGGTATGCCCGGCGCTCGCCCACCACGCTGCCGTCGCCGCCAGGCCGCTGCGACCTCGATGGCGCCGCCCGCCTGGCCGCGAACCTGTTCTAGGGTACCTGGCGCCGCCTCTTCTAGGGTACCTGGCGCAGCACTTTTTGGTGTTGGCCGCGTATGCCCACGCGCGCCTGGGCGACTTTTGCGCTGTGCGAGGTGCTTTCTAGGGTACCTGGCAGCACCTGTTCTAGGGTACCTGGGGCGGTCTCGGGGAGCCGGCGGCACCTGCTCTAGGGTACCTGGGGACCTGTTCTAGGGTACTTGGGTGGTCTGTTCTAGGGTACCTGGGGCGGTCTCGGGGAGCCGGCGGCACCTGCTCTAGGGTACCTGGGGAGCTGTTCTAGGGTACTTGGGTGGTCTGTTCTAGGGTACCTGGGGCGGTCTCGGGGAGCTGGCGGCACCTGCTCTAGGGTACCTGGGGAGCTGTTCTAGGGTACTTGGGTGGTCTGTTCTAGGGTACCTGGGGCGGTCTCGGGGAGCCGGCGGCACCTGCTCTAGGGTACCTGGGGAGCTGTTCTAGGGTACTTGGGTGGTCTGTTCTAGGGTACCTGGGGCGGTCTCGGGGAGCTGGCGGCACCTGCTCTAGGGTACCTGGGGAGCTGTTCTAGGGTACTTGGGTGGTCTGTTCTAGGGTACCTGGGGCGGTCTTGGGGAGCTGCCAGCACCTGTTCTAGGGTACCTGGGGACCTGTTCTAGGGTACTGATAGCGGTTCTTAGGCGTTTATGGCGTCCATTCTAAAGTACCACTAGCCTAATTCTACATATTTAACATTATACTTTTAAAGAAACTCTTTATTAAGCTTCTAGTCTAGAAATCAG
>NC_064679.1:5482500-5485000 GCF_023278565.1 Colletotrichum lupini | reverse complement strand
GGTAACTCAGTAATGATCCCTCCGCTGGTTCACCAACGGAGACCTTGTTACGACTTTTACTTCCTCTAAATGACCGAGTTTGGATAACTTTCCGGCCCTGAGTGGCGGTTGCCCGCCTCTCTGGGCCAGTCCGAAAGCCTCACTGAGCCATTCAATCGGTAGTAGCGACGGGCGGTGTGTACAAAGGGCAGGGACGTAATCAACGCAAGCTGATGACTTGCGCTTACTAGGGATTCCTCGTTGAAGAGCAATAATTGCAATGCTCTATCCCCAGCACGACGGAGTTTAACAAGATTACCCGGGCCTTCCGGCCAAGGGAGAACTCGCTGGCTCCGTCAGTGTAACGCGCGTGCGGCCCAGAACATCTAAGGGCATCACAGACCTGTTATTGCCTCAAACTTCCATCGGCTTGAGCCGATAGTCCCTCTAAGAAGCCGGCGTACTGCCAAAGCAATACGGGCTATTTAGCAGGTTAAGGTCTCGTTCGTTATCGCAATTAAGCAGACAAATCACTCCACCAACTAAGAACGGCCATGCACCACCACCCACAAAATCAAGAAAGAGCTCTCAATCTGTCAATCCTCATTGTGTCTGGACCTGGTGAGTTTCCCCGTGTTGAGTCAAATTAAGCCGCAGGCTCCACCCCTGGTGGTGCCCTTCCGTCAATTTCTTTAAGTTTCAGCCTTGCGACCATACTCCCCCTGGAGCCCAAGCACTTTGATTTCTCGTAAGGTGCCGAACGAGTCAAAAAATAACATCGTCCGATCCCTAGTCGGCATAGTTTATGGTTAAGACTACGACGGTATCTGATCGTCTTCGATCCCCTAACTTTCGTTCCTGATAAATGAAAACATCCTTGGCAAATGCTTTCGCAGTAGTTAGTCTTCAATAAATCCAAGAATTTCACCTCTGACAATTGAATACTGATGCCCCCGACTGTCCCTATTAATCATTACGGCGGTCCTAGAAACCAACAAAATAGAACCACACGTCCTATTCTATTATTCCATGCTAATGTATTCGAGCAAAGGCCTGCCTGGAGCACTCTAATTTTTTCAAAGTAAAAGTCCTGTTTCCCCGGCACACCCAGTGAAGGGCATGCGGTTCCACAGAGGGAAAGGCCCGGCCGGACCAGTGCACGCGGTGAGGCGGACCGGCCAGCCAGGCCCAAGGTTCTACTACGAGCTTTTTAACCACAACAACTTTAATATACGCTATTGGAGCTGGAATTACCGCGGCTGCTGGCACCAGACTTGCCCTCCAATTGTTCCTCGTTAAGGGATTTAAATTGTACTCATTCCAATTACAAGACCCAAAAGAGCCCTGTATCAGTATTTATCGTCACTACCTCCCCGTGTCGGGATTGGGTAATTTGCGCGCCTGCTGCCTTCCTTGGATGTAGTAGCCGTTTCTCAGGCTCCTTCTCCGGGGTCGAGCCCTAACCCTCCGTTACCCGTTGTAACCATGCTAGAACACTACTCTAGCATCGAAAGTTGATAGGGAAGAAATTTGAATGAACCATCGCCGGCGCAAGGCCATGCGATTCGAGAGGTTATTATGAATCGCCAGTGAGCCCCGAAGGGCATTGGTTTTTAATCTAATAAACACACCTCTTCCGAAGTCGAGGTTTTTAGCATGTATTAGCTCTAGAATTACCACGGTTATCCATGTAGTAAGGTACTATCAAATAAACGATAACTTATATAATGAGCCATTCGCAGTTTCACAGTAAAATTATTTAAACTTAGACATGCATGGCTTAATCTTTGAGACAAGCATATGACTACTGGCAGAATCAACCAGGTAACTATCGTGAGCCCGTCAGGGCCATCGGCGCCGCGAGCGGCGGCCGAAGAGATTGTGTTACAGGTCGAGCGGGCCACCGTCCCTGGGGACGGCGCTCGCACCGCGGAGGCGGCCTGTCGGCTGGGCCGACTGGCGCCCCCGTGGCTTCCGGCTTCCCACCCCTCGTTCCCCAGAGCCCCGTTCGCCGCGCCAGGCGTGGCTAGGGGGCCCCGAGAGGAGAGACTGGCCCCGCCGCTTCAGCTATTCAGCGTCCGCGGCGGGCGTCTTTCTCCCGATGCTCAGTAAAAGGCTAGCCAGCGGCCATCCGTCTACAGAGCCCATCCTTGGGGACTGGGGCGCCGAAGCGCGCCAATCCCGCCGGGGAACACAGGTCTGGCGGTCCGCCGGAGCGGCCGTCGCGCCTGTGGGCGATCGCAGCTATGAGCCGCCGCCGGCCGAGACGTAATTGCCTGCAGGGCCGGTTGGGCGGTCACGACGCTGTGATCTGTAAGATACGGGACGTTCGATTGCTGCGCTGCTTTTCTACAGCGCACTCGCCACCACCATTGCGTGCTGAGGCGGAGCAGTCGCGCTGTGCTGCCCGTAGGCCGCACTCGCTCTCTTCTCATAGGCCCTGCGGCGCTTTTTGGGGGTCAACTCCGCTGCACTGGGTTTTCCCCCGAAAAAACATTTCCCGAAAAAAAGATTTGTATGG
>NC_064679.1:5475000-5477500 GCF_023278565.1 Colletotrichum lupini | reverse complement strand
TCTGGTCACAAGCGCTTCCCTTTTAACAATTTCACGTGCTGTTTAACCCTCTTTCCAAAGTGCTTTTCATCTTTCGATCACTCTACTTGTGCGCTATCGGTCTCTGGCCAATATTTAGCTTTAGAAGAAATGTACCTCCCATTTAGAGCAGCATTCCCAAACTACTCGACTCGTCGAAGGAGCTTTACAAAGGCTTGGTGTCCAACCGTACGGGGCTCTCACCCTCTATGGCGTCCCGTTCCAGGGAACTCGGAAGGCACCGCGCCAAAAGCATCCTCTGCAAATTACAACTCGGGCCTGGGGCCAGATTTCAAATTTGAGCTGTTGCCGCTTCACTCGCCGTTACTGGGGCAATCCCTGTTGGTTTCTTTTCCTCCGCTTATTGATATGCTTAAGTTCAGCGGGTATTCCTACCTGATCCGAGGTCAACCTGTAAAGAATTGGGGGGTTTTACGGCAAGAGTCCCTCCGGATCCCAGTGCGAGACGTTAGTTACTACGCAAAGGAGGCTCCGGGAGGGTCCGCCACTACCTTCAAGGGCCCACGTGTGCCGTGGGGCCCCAAAACCAAGCGGTGCTTGAGGGTTGAAATGACGCTCGAACAGGCATGCTCGCCAGAATGCTGGCGAGCGCAATGTGCGTTCAAAGATTCGATGATTCACTGAATTCTGCAATTCACATTACTTATCGCATTTCGCTGCGTTCTTCATCGATGCCAGAACCAAGAGATCCGTTGTTAAAAGTTTTAATTATTTGCTTGTGCCACTCAGAAGAGACGTCGTGTAAATAGAGTTTGGTTTCCTCCGGCGGGCGCCCCGTCCCCGTGGTGGGGGCCGGCGCCGGGAGGGGAGGCCCGCGAGAGGCTTCCCCTGCCCGCCGAAGCAACGGTTAGGTACGTTCACAAAGGGTTATAGAGCGGTAACTCAGTAATGATCCCTCCGCTGGTTCACCAACGGAGACCTTGTTACGACTTTTACTTCCTCTAAATGACCGAGTTTGGATAACTTTCCGGCCCTGAGTGGCGGTTGCCCGCCTCTCTGGGCCAGTCCGAAAGCCTCACTGAGCCATTCAATCGGTAGTAGCGACGGGCGGTGTGTACAAAGGGCAGGGACGTAATCAACGCAAGCTGATGACTTGCGCTTACTAGGGATTCCTCGTTGAAGAGCAATAATTGCAATGCTCTATCCCCAGCACGACGGAGTTTAACAAGATTACCCGGGCCTTCCGGCCAAGGGAGAACTCGCTGGCTCCGTCAGTGTAACGCGCGTGCGGCCCAGAACATCTAAGGGCATCACAGACCTGTTATTGCCTCAAACTTCCATCGGCTTGAGCCGATAGTCCCTCTAAGAAGCCGGCGTACTGCCAAAGCAATACGGGCTATTTAGCAGGTTAAGGTCTCGTTCGTTATCGCAATTAAGCAGACAAATCACTCCACCAACTAAGAACGGCCATGCACCACCACCCACAAAATCAAGAAAGAGCTCTCAATCTGTCAATCCTCATTGTGTCTGGACCTGGTGAGTTTCCCCGTGTTGAGTCAAATTAAGCCGCAGGCTCCACCCCTGGTGGTGCCCTTCCGTCAATTTCTTTAAGTTTCAGCCTTGCGACCATACTCCCCCTGGAGCCCAAGCACTTTGATTTCTCGTAAGGTGCCGAACGAGTCAAAAAATAACATCGTCCGATCCCTAGTCGGCATAGTTTATGGTTAAGACTACGACGGTATCTGATCGTCTTCGATCCCCTAACTTTCGTTCCTGATAAATGAAAACATCCTTGGCAAATGCTTTCGCAGTAGTTAGTCTTCAATAAATCCAAGAATTTCACCTCTGACAATTGAATACTGATGCCCCCGACTGTCCCTATTAATCATTACGGCGGTCCTAGAAACCAACAAAATAGAACCACACGTCCTATTCTATTATTCCATGCTAATGTATTCGAGCAAAGGCCTGCCTGGAGCACTCTAATTTTTTCAAAGTAAAAGTCCTGTTTCCCCGGCACACCCAGTGAAGGGCATGCGGTTCCACAGAGGGAAAGGCCCGGCCGGACCAGTGCACGCGGTGAGGCGGACCGGCCAGCCAGGCCCAAGGTTCTACTACGAGCTTTTTAACCACAACAACTTTAATATACGCTATTGGAGCTGGAATTACCGCGGCTGCTGGCACCAGACTTGCCCTCCAATTGTTCCTCGTTAAGGGATTTAAATTGTACTCATTCCAATTACAAGACCCAAAAGAGCCCTGTATCAGTATTTATCGTCACTACCTCCCCGTGTCGGGATTGGGTAATTTGCGCGCCTGCTGCCTTCCTTGGATGTAGTAGCCGTTTCTCAGGCTCCTTCTCCGGGGTCGAGCCCTAACCCTCCGTTACCCGTTGTAACCATGCTAGAACACTACTCTAGCATCGAAAGTTGATAGGGAAGAAATTTGAATGAACCATCGCCGGCGCAAGGCCATGCGATTCGAGAGGTTATTATGAATCGCCAGTGAGCCCCGAAGGGCA
>NC_064679.1:5465000-5467500 GCF_023278565.1 Colletotrichum lupini | reverse complement strand
TTTAAGTTTCAGCCTTGCGACCATACTCCCCCTGGAGCCCAAGCACTTTGATTTCTCGTAAGGTGCCGAACGAGTCAAAAAATAACATCGTCCGATCCCTAGTCGGCATAGTTTATGGTTAAGACTACGACGGTATCTGATCGTCTTCGATCCCCTAACTTTCGTTCCTGATAAATGAAAACATCCTTGGCAAATGCTTTCGCAGTAGTTAGTCTTCAATAAATCCAAGAATTTCACCTCTGACAATTGAATACTGATGCCCCGACTGTCCCTATTAATCATTACGGCGGTCCTAGAAACCAACAAAATAGAACCACACGTCCTATTCTATTATTCCATGCTAATGTATTCGAGCAAAGGCCTGCCTGGAGCACTCTAATTTTTTCAAAGTAAAAGTCCTGTTTCCCCGGCACACCCAGTGAAGGGCATGCGGTTCCACAGAGGGAAAGGCCCGGCCGGACCAGTGCACGCGGTGAGGCGGACCGGCCAGCCAGGCCCAAGGTTCTACTACGAGCTTTTTAACCACAACAACTTTAATATACGCTATTGGAGCTGGAATTACCGCGGCTGCTGGCACCAGACTTGCCCTCCAATTGTTCCTCGTTAAGGGATTTAAATTGTACTCATTCCAATTACAAGACCCAAAAGAGCCCTGTATCAGTATTTATCGTCACTACCTCCCCGTGTCGGGATTGGGTAATTTGCGCGCCTGCTGCCTTCCTTGGATGTAGTAGCCGTTTCTCAGGCTCCTTCTCCGGGGTCGAGCCCTAACCTCCGTTACCCGTTGTAACCATGCTAGAACACTACTCTAGCATCGAAAGTTGATAGGGAAGAAATTTGAATGAACCATCGCCGGCGCAAGGCCATGCGATTCGAGAGGTTATTATGAATCGCCAGTGAGCCCGAAGGGCATTGGTTTTTAATCTAATAAACACACCTCTTCCGAAGTCGAGGTTTTTAGCATGTATTAGCTCTAGAATTACCACGGTTATCCATGTAGTAAGGTACTATCAAATAAACGATAACTTATATAATGAGCCATTCGCAGTTTCACAGTAAAATTATTTAAACTTAGACATGCATGGCTTAATCTTTGAGACAAGCATATGACTACTGGCAGAATCAACCAGGTAACTATCGTGAGCCCGTCAGGGCCATCGGCGCCGCGAGCGGCGGCCGAAGAGATTGTGTTACAGGTCGAGCGGGCCACCGTCCCTGGGGACGGCGCTCGCACCGCGAGGCGGCCTGTCGGCTGGGCCGACTGGCGCCCCCGTGGCTTCCGGCTTCCCACCCCTCGTTCCCCAGAGCCCCGTTCGCCGCGCCAGGCGTGGCTAGGGGGCCCCGAGAGGAGAGACTGGCCCCGCCGCTTCAGCTATTCAGCGTCCGCGGCGGGCGTCTTTCTCCCGATGCTCAGTAAAAGGCTAGCCAGCGGCCATCCGTCTACAGAGCCCATCCTTGGGGACTGGGGCGCCGAAGCGCGCCAATCCCGCCGGGAACACAGGTCTGGCGGTCCGCCGGAGCGGCCGTCGCGCCTGTGGGCGATCGCAGCTATGAGCCGCCGCCGGCCGAGACGTAATTGCCTGCAGGGCCGGTTGGGCGTCACGACGCTGTGATCTGTAAGATACGGGACGTTCGATTGCTGCGCTGCTTTTCTACAGCGCACTCGCCACCACCATTGCGTGCTGAGGCGGAGCAGTCGCGCTGTGCTGCCCGTAGGCCGCACTCGCTCTCTTCTCATAGGCCCTGCGGCGCTTTTTGGGGTCAACTCCGCTGCACTGGGTTTTCCCCCGAAAAAAACATTTCCCGAAAAAAAGATTTGTATGGGAAAACAAAAAAATCGACTCACGCCCGCGCACGCCAAATGTGGGTCCGCACGCATTCCCGCGTATGCCCGGCGCTCGCCCACCACGCTGCCGTCGCCGCCAGGCCGCTGCGACCTCGATGGCGCCGCCCGCCTGGCCGCGAACCTGTTCTAGGGTACCTGGCGCCGCCTCTTCTAGGGTACCTGGCGCAGCACTTTTTGGTGTTGGCCGCGTATGCCCACGCGCGCCTGGGCGACTTTTGCGCTGTGCGAGGTGCTTTCTAGGGTACCTGGCAGCACCTGTTCTAGGGTACCTGGGGCGGTCTCGGGGAGCCGGCGGCACCTGCTCTAGGGTACCTGGGGACCTGTTCTAGGGTACTTGGGTGGTCTGTTCTAGGGTACCTGGGGCGGTCTCGGGGAGCCGGCGGCACCTGCTCTAGGGTACCTGGGGAGCTGTTCTAGGGTACTTGGGTGGTCTGTTCTAGGGTACCTGGGGCGGTCTCGGGGAGCTGGCGGCACCTGCTCTAGGGTACCTGGGGAGCTGTTCTAGGGTACTTGGGTGGTCTGTTCTAGGGTACCTGGGGCGGTCTCGGGAGCCGGCGGCACCTGCTCTAGGGTACCTGGGGAGCTGTTCTAGGGTACTTGGGTGGTCTGTTCTAGGGTACCTGGGGCGGTCTCGGGGAGCTGGCGGCACCTGCT
>NC_064679.1:5457500-5460000 GCF_023278565.1 Colletotrichum lupini | reverse complement strand
ATCGCATTTCGCTGCGTTCTTCATCGATGCCAGAACCAAGAGATCCGTTGTTAAAAGTTTTAATTATTTGCTTGTGCCACTCAGAAGAGACGTCGTGTAAATAGAGTTTGGTTTCCTCCGGCGGGCGCCCCGTCCCCGTGGTGGGGGCCGGCGCCGGGAGGGGAGGCCCGCGAGAGGCTTCCCCTGCCCGCCGAAGCAACGGTTAGGTACGTTCACAAAGGGTTATAGAGCGGTAACTCAGTAATGATCCCTCCGCTGGTTCACCAACGGAGACCTTGTTACGACTTTTACTTCCTCTAAATGACCGAGTTTGGATAACTTTCCGGCCCTGAGTGGCGGTTGCCCGCCTCTCTGGGCCAGTCCGAAAGCCTCACTGAGCCATTCAATCGGTAGTAGCGACGGGCGGTGTGTACAAAGGGCAGGGACGTAATCAACGCAAGCTGATGACTTGCGCTTACTAGGGATTCCTCGTTGAAGAGCAATAATTGCAATGCTCTATCCCCAGCACGACGGAGTTTAACAAGATTACCCGGGCCTTCCGGCCAAGGGAGAACTCGCTGGCTCCGTCAGTGTAACGCGCGTGCGGCCCAGAACATCTAAGGGCATCACAGACCTGTTATTGCCTCAAACTTCCATCGGCTTGAGCCGATAGTCCCTCTAAGAAGCCGGCGTACTGCCAAAGCAATACGGGCTATTTAGCAGGTTAAGGTCTCGTTCGTTATCGCAATTAAGCAGACAAATCACTCCACCAACTAAGAACGGCCATGCACCACCACCCACAAAATCAAGAAAGAGCTCTCAATCTGTCAATCCTCATTGTGTCTGGACCTGGTGAGTTTCCCCGTGTTGAGTCAAATTAAGCCGCAGGCTCCACCCCTGGTGGTGCCCTTCCGTCAATTTCTTTAAGTTTCAGCCTTGCGACCATACTCCCCTGGAGCCCAAGCACTTTGATTTCTCGTAAGGTGCCGAACGAGTCAAAAAATAACATCGTCCGATCCCTAGTCGGCATAGTTTATGGTTAAGACTACGACGGTATCTGATCGTCTTCGATCCCCTAACTTTCGTTCCTGATAAATGAAAACATCCTTGGCAAATGCTTTCGCAGTAGTTAGTCTTCAATAAATCCAAGAATTTCACCTCTGACAATTGAATACTGATGCCCCCGACTGTCCCTATTAATCATTACGGCGGTCCTAGAAACCAACAAAATAGAACCACACGTCCTATTCTATTATTCCATGCTAATGTATTCGAGCAAAGGCCTGCCTGGAGCACTCTAATTTTTTCAAAGTAAAAGTCCTGTTTCCCCGGCACACCCAGTGAAGGGCATGCGGTTCCACAGAGGGAAAGGCCCGGCCGGACCAGTGCACGCGGTGAGGCGGACCGGCCAGCCAGGCCCAAGGTTCTACTACGAGCTTTTTAACCACAACAACTTTAATATACGCTATTGGAGCTGGAATTACCGCGGCTGCTGGCACCAGACTTGCCCTCCAATTGTTCCTCGTTAAGGGATTTAAATTGTACTCATTCCAATTACAAGACCCAAAAGAGCCCTGTATCAGTATTTATCGTCACTACCTCCCCGTGTCGGGATTGGGTAATTTGCGCGCCTGCTGCCTTCCTTGGATGTAGTAGCCGTTTCTCAGGCTCCTTCTCCGGGGTCGAGCCCTAACCCTCCGTTACCCGTTGTAACCATGCTAGAACACTACTCTAGCATCGAAAGTTGATAGGGAAGAAATTTGAATGAACCATCGCCGGCGCAAGGCCATGCGATTCGAGAGGTTATTATGAATCGCCAGTGAGCCCCGAAGGGCATTGGTTTTTAATCTAATAAACACACCTCTTCCGAAGTCGAGGTTTTTAGCATGTATTAGCTCTAGAATTACCACGGTTATCCATGTAGTAAGGTACTATCAAATAAACGATAACTTATATAATGAGCCATTCGCAGTTTCACAGTAAAATTATTTAAACTTAGACATGCATGGCTTAATCTTTGAGACAAGCATATGACTACTGGCAGAATCAACCAGGTAACTATCGTGAGCCCGTCAGGGCCATCGGCGCCGCGAGCGGCGGCCGAAGAGATTGTGTTACAGGTCGAGCGGGCCACCGTCCCTGGGGACGGCGCTCGCACCGCGGAGGCGGCCTGTCGGCTGGGCCGACTGGCCCCCGTGGCTTCCGGCTTCCCACCCCTCGTTCCCCAGAGCCCCGTTCGCCGCGCCAGGCGTGGCTAGGGGGCCCCGAGAGGAGAGACTGGCCCCGCCGCTTCAGCTATTCAGCGTCCGCGGCGGGCGTCTTTCTCCCGATGCTCAGTAAAAGGCTAGCCAGCGGCCATCCGTCTACAGAGCCCATCCTTGGGGACTGGGGCGCCGAAGCGCGCCAATCCCGCCGGGGAACACAGGTCTGGCGGTCCGCCGGAGCGGCCGTCGCGCCTGTGGGCGATCGCAGCTATGAGCCGCCGCCGGCCGAGACGTAATTGCCTGCAGGGCCGGTTGGG